>NC_050573.1:127746774-127759274 GCF_011100635.1 Trichosurus vulpecula | reverse complement strand
AGCCAAGCACTCCCATCCTTGTCATCCTATCATGCAATTAACCAAAAGATTGGAACAATTGAAACAGAAAGCAGAAGCCTATCTAACAATATGAATAAAGGAAAGACTTAGTCTGTTTCCTGCATGGAAAGTGAAGTTTTAAAATCTTGGAATTCAGAGAATAGAAGTTGTTGATATTTGACCATATAATTTCTGGTTTATCAAATATTTTGTATTTGGACAAATAGTTAATTTGCTTGAGTGCCTTGTATTTACTATGTTCAAATACCGACACTTTTCAGCAGTGTGGAAAATCTGTTACCTTTGGTTAACTATGAAGTTAGTTTTATCTTGACTTTGTAAAACCTTGAATATCTGCAAACTTACAGAGTATCTAAACCACCAGCAGATTTTCTGCAAATGACTTTCTCAGTTTCTTAGTTTGTCTCTGATGCCCACACATCTTCCCACACAACCTACTTCATTTCTTCATGACAATGTCAGTGACTGATCATGTAGGATCTATCAAAAATAAATGTGCTGATGAGCCATATGGTCACATCATTCTTTTGGTTAATTTAATATTTTGCTTGTAC
Source organism: Trichosurus vulpecula (assembly GCF_011100635.1). Classification (NCBI taxonomy): domain Eukaryota; kingdom Metazoa; phylum Chordata; class Mammalia; order Diprotodontia; family Phalangeridae; genus Trichosurus; species Trichosurus vulpecula. The sequence continues at coordinate 127,758,699 of NC_050573.1, read as the reverse complement.
TGTATGCATAATATTTTGATTTGCAGAATAGTATAATTGGCATGGACAATCACTATTTTTGCAGGATTCCGTCTCTTCATTCCAAATTCTCCAACTTTCATTTTTCTTTTAGGATTCTTCTGCCACCCACCCCAAAAGCATTAGGTAGATTCAATGTGACATGCATATTTGTTCCATATTAGCTTAATGTTTGAGAGATTTTCCCATTTAATTCTGTCTCCTGACTCTCCTCTTAATAAGAGAAAATCACTCACCTGAGAGCACAAGAAATCATCCTTCCAGAAAGAGCATTTCAGTCTCTTTCAGCTGCAGGCAGTAGAAATGGCCATCCTCATGGAGTCATGCACTTCAGTGGAGTTGGGGACATTTCATCTCATTGCATCTGCCCTAGAATTTCAAAGGTACAATTTTGTCATAGTTTTACAGAAAACAAGACTATTTACCATATTCTATACATATAGTTGTTAACTGATCTTGTGAAATATTGTATTATCATATAGAAGAGACCTTAAAGGTCATCTAGTTCAATTCTCTAATTTTACAGATAAGGAATCTGTTGCTCAGGGGAGTTAAATGATTTGTCCCTATTCAATCATGTAGGAAGCAGCAGAACTCAAATTTTAAGCCTTTGCCTCAAAATCTAGGAATTTTTCACAGTTTTCTCATGAAATGAATAAATTTGTGCTTTTCAGTTTCTCTAATAAGCTTCCCCCAGATTAAAAAAAACAGGACTAGTTATAATATAATTTTACTATTTCTAAAAAGGCTAAAATATATAGTGGATAGAGTAGTACCCAGGATGATCTATGTTCAAATCCTTCAGCCCATACAGGTTGGCTGTATGACTCTAGATAATTCACTTATGCTTGCATTGCTGTAGACAACTTTCTAAGACTATAAGTTTCAGAAAAGGTGCTAACCTGCACTGATGGGTGAGTTTCCTAACCAGTGACTTACCTTTACCGGTGAAATCACATATCTGGTCCTTATGCCCTATTAAGAAATTAATTGGTCATGCTTTAAAGGAAAGGAACAGAATGTACTCAAATTCAGTAATCTCAAACTAATTTTATTGTTGTTCTCTTGTCAATTCTTTTCTGATCTCATTTCTTCCATCCTTCCATCCTTCCTTCCTTCCTTCCTTCCTTCCTTCCTGCCTTCCTGCCTTTCTTTCTTTCTTTCTTTCTTTCCTTCTTTCTTTTTTTTCTTTCTTTCTATCTTCAGCATAAGAAAGATGGCCCAAATATCACTTTATAATTATCCAGAAAGGCAATGCAAGAACCCCAACCTTGGAAGACTGGTTGATGTATAATAGAAGATCAATAAATATTTATGCCTTGATTGATTGCACTGCAGTATGCATATTCAAATTTAGGGTAATGTTAGCTCTCCAATTACAATCAAGGGGAGAGTGGTCAACTTGATTTAAGCAAAACTCAGTTTGTCTCTCTTCTACTAGTAAACTCCTTAAAAATTGATATTAGGGCTTTGGGTGGACCAATAACTATACAAAGATAGACTTACAGGATAATTGATTTAGATTGATAACAAGCCTTAGAAATAATTTAGTCACAAAATCAGTGTCACTGAATATTAGAAATGATAGATGACTTAACAGTTATATAACTTAACCCTTACCTCACCAAAACTCTCCTAAAAATCAAAGAAAATTAATGTTTAAGCAGCCACTGCATGAAAAACTTTAGTGAGAGAAAGTGTACTAGAAGTTTAGGGATCTCATCCCACTTTTGGATAGCTATAATTATTAGAAAACTTTTCTTGATATCGAGAATAAATTTTCTTTCAAATTCTACCCACTACTCCTATTTCTGTTCTTCAGAGGCAAGCCAATCAAATCAAATCCCTTTCCTATATAACTAATCATAAAGTACTTAAGCACAGCTATTGTGTTGCTTCTCAGTTTTTGCTTGTTCAAACTACGTGTCATCATTTTCTTCACTGAATCCTTATGAGATTGTCTCTATTTCTGTCATTACTTTGGTCTCCTTTCTCTTGATATGCTCTGACTTATCAATGTCCTTCCTAATATGTAGAAGCAGGAATAAAATCACCACTGGATTTTGTATTTAAATCCTTGTAAAGTGCAATGACTATTACCTCCATAAACCCCTTCAACTGTAGTTAATGAAGTTCTAGCTATTTTGTCTGATATATCGTATTATTGACTCTTTTTTCTTGGTAGTCCAATAAAACTCCCATATATTACCATATGAACCCTTATCTATTCACACTCCTATTCTTAACATTTTTTGAAGAAAGTTTTTTAAATCCTCTGCATAGAACTTTATATTTATTGTTATTAAATTTCATGTTAGACTCAGCCAGGTGCATGCTGGAGCTTATGAAAGTTGTTAAATTTTCAGTTTGAGCATTCACACCTTGGAAATCAGTAAACACTGCAAATTGGGGCTTGATTTTTAATTTTGTTATTTGCCTAGGCTTAAGAAATTGATGGAGAAAATAGTGATAATTTGTATTAAACTTGATAAATATGTCATACATATATTCCCTACCACCACCCCAGTCCAGAAATCTGATTTTTACACATTTGCCAGCATACCCCTGGACTGTTTCATAGTCTAGTCTCTGGATTCATCCCATTGTTCTAGAAACTGTTCCTTAATGGGAATATGATCTCATTCATTACAAGTAGCCATCCACATTGTGCTTGACAATAGTCACTGAGATTTGTAGGCTACCTCCCAAGATAGCCATTTCATCATAGGAGGGAAAGCAATTTTTTCCCTTACATCTAACCAAAATACCCCTACCCGAAGCTTCTCTCTATAATTCCTAGTTCCCTCTCTCTCTGGGAAAAGCAGAACAAATCTCATTTTTGTGAATTCGTACCCTAAACTATTGTTATCCCTTTCGTTTCTTTGATGAGGCTTGCTATTGCAGATTCAAGTTTTTTCCACTCTATGCATTATTTTTGCTGTGCAGGAGAGAATTCTGCTAGTAATTTTCATTTCTCTTTTAAACACCTCAGAAATAGCATGTTGTGGTTCCATGTTCTCAGCTTACACAGATTCCTATGTATCACTAAATGTTGGATCATTTTACTTCATTTTATAGTATTAATTCATAAATGCCTGAACTTGTTTACTATTTCTGGAAATCATATTTTCTTTTTGCTTCTTTTTCCTTCCTTTTTTTCCTGTATTTTTTTCTCTGTTTATGTTCAAGGTTTTTGAGATTTCTTCTTTCTGGAGTCTTTGTTACTTTCAGTTCCCTTTTACCCTTTTATTTTCTTTACTGAACAATTCTTACTCCCTCCCTTCTTACTGTGGTTTCCTTGGGGACTGTATCACAAAGTATATTAACCTTCTCAGACACTAGTTAACCATAGTTAACCAGCTTAGATCTCTGCCTCAGTTGACTTTTGGGTGGTCAGAGCTTGATCGAGTTATATGCTTTGCTCTTCCCTCAGGCTTGGTGGAGTGCTGCACAGCTCCCTACAGGTAGAGTGTGCTTTTCTTGTGACCTTTTCCAGTCCCTTTGTTCCTTATTTCTTTGGCTTGGCAAGAGCAATTTAGAGCTTACTTTTCCTGGCTCAGGCAGTTCAGAGCCATCGGAAGTTCAGAGCTTTGTAGCATTGGTGCTTCCAAGTTACAGCCCCAGTAGGCTTTTGCCCCTGAAATACTGTGCCCAACCTGGATGGTGAGGCCTAAGAAAACTTCCACAGTCTTGAGCTGGGGGTCTCTGTAGCACTGAAAAGAGGGAGGGAGGACTGGGGTTTAGGACTGCATTTTCATGTAAGCTCATGTCATGCCCTTCAGATAACTAGAACAGTCTTGCTGCTAGTTTTATGAAAGGTGAGAGAGAGATGTTCAGTGAGCTCAAGGTCAATGAGTATTAGTTCCTGGGTTTGGGGATTCTTTTTAATTTTTTTTTTTTGGATTACTGGTGTCCTAGATCATGGAAATAGCTGAAATTGCTTTATCTTTCATGAATATTTCAAGTTTTGGGAACTTGAAATCATGGGGATTAAAGAAAATGTATAATCTACCATCTTCTTGCTTATGTGACCTTGAAGGCAAGCAGAATTAATCTAATGCTAGTTTTATATGACAGTCTGTCAAATATTTGATGAGAACTTTTCTTTTTCCAGGTTAACATCTCTAGTTCTTCAACCTATAATTTCAAAATTTCATCCTAGATCCCTTTGAAATTCTTTCTGGCCATTCTCTTCTGTTAAAATTATATTTTTATTGTCCTTTCTAAAATATTATTCAAGGAACTGAACATAATACTTGAGATTTGGTCTGTTTTGGGAAGAGCACAATGAGATTATTTCCCATTATGTACACTGTTCTGTTCATAAAAGTTTGCTTCTAATAATATACCATTGACTATTAATTTTGAACTTGTAATCTACTAAGGGTGCCAGATATTTTTTTTTCATAAAAACTTTTGTCATTTTATAACTCTCCTATTCTGTACTTGGGTGTTGATATTTTGGCTACAAGTATAGGACTTTACATTTAATTGTGCTAAATTCCATACTTTATTCATCCATCTAGCTTTTTGGAAATCTTTAACAACATATCCAAATTGTCAGCTGTCATTTCCAGATGCTTCTCATCAGAAAAGTTCATATATATTCTGTGTATATCATTTTCGAAGCCAGTGATATGTGATGAATAGGAAAGAAACAAGGAGATTTTTCCATGGGCATTCCTTCAGAGACTGCCCACATTTTGTGAAGGATAAAAAATAATCTCAATAAATTTAAATGATAGGCTCAAGAACACTTAGGACATTAATAATTGAGGTGGAAATTCAAAACCTAGTTGAACTCTGAACATAGCACATTTTTCACAACACCATGATGTCTCTCTTTTCTGTAGCTCCCACGATTTACGCATAAAATAATTATAGATTTAAAGCCGAAAAGGACTTCAGGGGCCATCTGATTCAACCCTCATTTTTTTTTTCTCTCTATCTCAACTAGGCTGGAAGTTTATTGGCCAGTCACAGTTCCTATCCCAGTACTGACCAATATAGTATATTTGACCTGCTTCAATTTTGACCTGAATTAGTTTGTTCCTCATTAGGCAGTCTGTTCAACCACTGCTTTAAGTGTCTAACTGTATTTGTGCTGGACTTAGTGCAGACAACCAAGTGGTTTATCACACCGTAACTCAAAACTGCTAAATTCAGGTAATCTAGCCCTGAATTTCATAGTAGCAAAATCAAAGTGAAATGACTATGCCTATGCAAATCTCTCATTTTGCAGAAGTTGGAATTTAGGGAAGTTAAGTAATTTGTTCATTATCACAGAGATAATAAGCATTAGAGGAAGGATTTAAACTCACTTTCTCAGATTATAGAAACAAGTGTCTCTGCCACTACAACTGATATAAATAATGAATGTATAGATTCTAGACTAATCGGGCAACTATTTTAAATGAAAAACATTTTTAAAGTTGAGACAGTGTCATTAAATGAATGGAATACCCATGTTGAAGAAAAAAAGAATGGATCTTGTTAGATGAAGTTTTCCGCATTAGGCAGAGCAGTTTTATAATTTATAAACAGAATATTTGATAAAATTATAATTCATAAATTCACATTTTAAAATAAATGTATATCACCAAAATCTAGTTCATCAATATGTGGAAGTATGAAATGATTTTGTTTGTATAGTTAAGTTAGAATAATAGCCCAATACTCCTTCAGTGTCTCATCTTACCATGGAGGTAACTGTGAGTCACATGCTAGGCTCTGAAAGAAGTATAAAAACTGTTCAGAAAGTATCTATGAATATGAAGAGACTCTTGAAATAGTCTTAGTGACAAGCACAACCAATAATAATTATACCTAATTACTAAAATTACTATCACAAGAAATTCCATCACCAGATAACTTTTTTTAAAATACTTCTTATTTTTTTGCAGATAAGATGTAACAAATTTCTTCATTCTATGAAGATTCATTCCAATTATGTAATGAAATTTTATTAGCAGAAAACAAGAATTATATACTCCTTAATCCATCTATAAATATAATTGTATTTGTTTATTTTAATGAGTGGATTGAAAGTCTACTTCAGAGTCAAAATTAAACATGTTAAAGACCTATCTAAATGACATAGGAGGTGTATGATCCTTGGAAAGTTGTTTTACATGCCAGTATTTCTGAAGAATCTCCAACAATGTAGGTTGCAGAACAGGAGCTTATATGCATTGCTGAGAAACTTTTCCCGCAAAAGTGTTCTATGCCAAGGTACTCATAGGCCCTGTTCAAAAAAAGAAAAAAGAAAAAAAAAAGAAAAGAAAACAGAAAGGAAAGGAAAGGAAAGGAAAGGAAAGGAAAGGAAAGGAAAGGAAAGGAAAGGAAAGGAAAGGAAAGGAAAGGAAAGGAAAGGAAAGGAAAGGAAAGGAAAGGAAAGGAAAGGAAAGGAAAGGAAAGGAAAGGAAAGGAAAGGAAAGGAAAGGAAAGGAAAGGAAAGGAAAGGAAAGGAAAGGAAAGGAAAAATAAACAAGAAAAGGAAGGGAAAGGAAAGGAAAAAGAAACAAGAAAAGGAAGGGAAAGGAAAGGAAAAAGAAACAAGAAAAGGAAGGGAAAGGAAAGGAAAAAGAAACAAGAAAAGGAAGGGAAAGGAAAGGAAAAAGGAAAGGAAGGGAAGGGAAGGAAAGGAAAGGGAAGGGAAGGAAAGGAAAAAGAAACAAGAAAAGGAAAGGAAAGGAAAGGAAAAAGAAACAAGAAAAGGAAAGGAAAGGAAAAAGAAACAAGAAAAGGAAAGGAAAAAAAGAAACAGAAAAGGGAATAAAGAAACAAGAACAAGAAAGGAAAGGAAAGAAAGGAAAAAGAAACAAGAGAAAAGGAAGGGAAAAAGGAAAGGAAAAGAAACAAGAAAAGAAGGAAGGAAAGGAAAAGAAGAAAAAGGGAAAGGAAAGAAAAGACAAGAAAAGGAAAGAAAGGAAGGAAAAAGAAACAAGAAAAAAAGGAAAGGAAGGAAAAAAACAAGAAAAGGAAAGGAAGGAAAGGAAAAGAAACAAAAAAGGAAAGGAAAGGACGGAAAAAAACAAGAAAAACAAAGGAAAGGAAAGGAAAAAGAAACAAGAAAAGGAAAGGAAAGGAAAAAGAAACAAGAAAAGGAAAAGAAAGGAAAGGAAAAAAAACAAGAAAAGGAAAGGAAGAAAAAAGACTTTGTCAAAACCAATCACTGACAAGTTATTAGTAATGGACCAAAATGAATAGAAGATAATCTCCTTCAAGGCAGAGATAGTTTGTTTTTGTCTTTATCCCAGTGACATATTTATTTGGTACATAGTAGTATTTAATGAATGCTTTGAATTGATTTGAATAGGATCAAAACTGGAAATTTCACCATAACTGAAAGAATCACACTAAAAAAATAAAAAAACTACATGCAAAAAGAAGGCATCGAGGTTCCCCTTCAGGGCAGAAAAATGAGTTGGTGAGTTGGTTTCATTTTGTTTAAGAAAGAAATATCCTATCATCAGTAACTGTGAACATTGTCTTTCAATGTTCCTAGTAGTATCAGAAAACAGACTGAAGATCTTGAAGACCATTGCCATTAAAATTCCAGCAATGTGGAAACCACTCCACACACACAACACACACACCACACACCACACACACGTAAGCAGAGACATTGCATAAAGAGTTTATAAATTACTCAAATTTAATCAATTATCCTCTTGGACTTAGTGAATTCACTGAAAAACAGTCAAAAGAGGACAATGAGCACTATATTGGAAAATATATTTTAAATCAGGAGATCAGATATTCTGTTGGCTTCCATGGTGCTCATAATGTTCATACTAAATAGCATGAAGAATTTGTGTGGTGTTGCAGCTGGATTTGGAGTGAAGAATATCTTGACCTAACCCCCACTGATATTATCCTATATTACAATATGTAAACTATTGAACCTCTTTGAGACTATTTTTCTTCTATATGCCTGCCTTTTAGGAATGTTTAAGCCTCAGGTGAGAGAATGTAATGAAAAAAAATTTTACCGACTTTGAGTACTGTGTAAATTGTTGTTGTTGCTTTTGTTGTTGTATAAAATGTTGAATGTAATAAATACCAAGGAGACTCATTTCCAGCCCCAAGATAAACAGGAAGGTCAAAAGAAAGTCTAAGGAACTAGGATTAAAACCAAGAATCACCTATTCAGCAAAACTGATTATACTCTTTCAAAGGAAAAAAAAATGATTTTAAAGAAATAGAGGGCTTTCAACCATTTTTGATGAAAAGACCAGAGCTAAATAGAAAATTTGACTTGCAAATACAAGAATCAAGAGAGCATGAAAAGGTAAATAGGAAAGAGATATCATAAGGGACTTATGAAGTTGAACTGTCTATATTCCTACTGGAACCATAATATTTGTAACTCATGTGACCTTTGAGAACAGACCAGGCAAAGGGGTAATCAGAATGCATGCTGTCTTGGGGTGGGGGGAAGGAAGAGATGGGGTGAAAATTTGAAACCCAAATATGGTATGTTGAAAACTAAAAATAAATTATTTCACAAAAAGAAAAGAACAAAAAAAGATAGAACAAAAATTTTAGTATACATTATTTCAATGTAGTTATGTCATTGATTAGAGCAAAGGTCAAAATAAAATACCAAATTACTTGAAATTACTAGGAAACACACATTCTAGGATAAAGACAGAGGAGCATCTAGGTGGCAGAGTAGATAGAGTATCAGGCCTGAAGTCAGAAAGACTCAATTTCATGATTTCAAATCCAGCCTCAAACACTTACCAGTTATGGACCCTGGGCAAGTCGCTTAACCTTTTTGCCTCAGTTCCTCATCTGTAAAATGAGCTGGAGAAGGAAATAAAATCATTCCAGTATCCTTGCCAAGAAAACCCCAAATGGGGTTACAATGAGTCAGACAAGATCGAAAATGACTGAAATCATCAGCAACAGAATAAAGATGACAATTTTTTTGCAGGGGGCAATGGCCATGTGAAACAGTGTCTTACAGGAGCTCTCACAAAATTCCATCATATCACCTAAAAAAATGAATCTGAACAGATCTGAGGGAGTTAGAAGCCACTAGTAGACTGAGTGTGGCAAATTTCCAAGCCAGGAAAGTCCACAGGATGAGGGATGGATCTGTAGGAGGGAAGAGTGCCAGGCATGAAGAGCTGCACCAGACCACAGCAAAGCTGAAGCAGCTTCAGAACTCAGCCTGCAATCCAGGATGAGAGAACACTGGGTGGGCAAAACTGGTGGTGACCACCAGGCCTCCCAGCCCAGGATGGGAGTCTGTTGGAGCTACAGGAGGAAGTAGCACAGCACCTGAGGCCACAGAACAACTACTCTTGAAGCTTGCAGCCACATCTAAAGGTTTGAAATTTATCTCTTGAACTTCCGGGAGCCATAATGGGCAGCTAAAATGGATCTCATCCCTCCCTAACACAGATAATATGCCCTTGAGGGAAACTCTGAAATAGAGGAGCCAGAAGTGGGGCTTCAGGAGCCTTTTGAGAGAAGTTGTGGACAGGACCCATCTCATGGTGGCAGAAGGAGAGTAGTGCAGGAAGAAAGGTGTTCCAGCAGACCCCACCTCAGCAGAACAGCAGTTCCTAAGCCTCAGGGGGGGCAGAGCCAGCATCATCAATACTGTGCCTTTGCACAGCCAAGGGAAATGGTGGACATCAATGCAGAAAAAGGGTGTGTCACAGCACTAAAGGAAGACACTTCCAGCAGCTATACCACCCCCCCCCACACCTCATGGAACCAGAGGCCATAACACACAAATCCAGTAAGTACACCACAATTCCCAGAACAAAAGCCTCAAACAGAGACCCCGGGCCCCAGAAGCAGAAATCCACTTTAAAGCCAGGATCAAGTTAACCAACAAGAAAACTCTAGAAAACTGAGGACTATTGATCTTTTATGGAGACAGGGAATCAAAATATCAATTAGGAAGAGGAGAGAATTGACACTATGCCCACGTCTGAAACTTCAGAAGGGAATGTGAACTGGTCTCAAGCCCAAAAATCATTTCTGGAAGAGCTGAGGGAGGTTTTAAAAAAAAATTAGAGGGGCAGCTAGGTGGCTTAGGAGTAGAGAAACAGTCCTGGAGTCAGGAGAACCTGAGTTCAAATCCAGCCTCAGACACTTGATACACTTGCTAGTTTTGTGACCTTGGGCAAGTCAATGAACCCCAATCGCCCTGCCTTCCCCATCCAAAAAAAAACAACAAAAAACAAATTATAGAGTTAAAAGGAAATGAAAAAAAATCACTGATGAGAACCAATCTTCAAAAAAGTAAAATAGGTGAAATGGCTAAGGAGATTCAGATCTAGTAAGAGAAAATGATGCCCTGAAAAGTAAAACCAATCAAATGGAAAAAAGAGGCTCAGAAGCAAAATGAAACAACAATTCATTAAAAATTAGAATCAAGCAAGTGGAAGCTGTGACTTGATGAGGCATCAAGAGTCAGTCAAACAAAATCTAAAGAATGAAAAAAAGAAGAAAATGTAATATCTGATTGGAAAAACAAACTGACCTGTAAAATAGAACATGAGAAACATCTAAGAATTATTGGTCTACCAGAAAGCCATGATGGAAAAAAAAAGCCTGGACAGTATCTTCCAAAAAGCATCAAGGATAACTTCCTAGACTGGAGGGCAAAATAGTCATGAAAATAATCCGCCGTCACCCCTAAAAGAGATCCCAAATTGAAAACTCCAAGAAATATTACAGCTAAATTCCAGAATTAGGAGAAAATACTGCAAGCAGCCAGAAAGAAACAACTCAAATATCGCAGAACTACAATAAATTCTGCATTAAAAGACAGGAGGAATGGAATATGGTATTCCAAAAGGCAAAGGAGCTTAGACTACAACCAAGGATAACTACCCAGAAAAATTTAGCATAATTTTTCAGGGAAGGATATGGACATTCAATGAAATAAGAATTCCAGATCTTCTTGATGAAAATGCCAGAGCTCAATGGAAAATTTAACATGAAAATGTAAACAATGGAAAAAAACCTTGTTAATCAATAAGGGAAATTGTTTATATCCATATACAGAATTACATTGTCTCAGATATGATATATATATATATATATATATTATATATATATATATATACATGTGTGTCAATCTTGAGAAAAGGACAGTTATTATGACAACTGAAAGTGATATATATAATATATATGCATCTATATATATTATAGACTGAGGATGTCAGTATAAAATACTGATATAATGATAAAGGATGTAAAGGGATGGATCTGGGAGAGGAGGTAAGGAGGTAGAAAAGGGTAAACTACATCACATGAAGAGGCACAAAAACATAGTATAGTAGAGGGAAAGAAGGGAGGGAGAAGAGCAGTATTTGAGATTTACTCTCATTGGATTTGGTACAAGAAGGGAATAACATAATCTGATAAGTATAGAAATCAAACTTGAAATACAGGCAGTAGGAGAGGAAAGGGGAAAGAACGAGGATGGTGGTCAAAAGAGAGGGAAGAAGTAGCAAGGGGAAAAAGGTAAGATAAGGAAGGGGAATCAATAGGAAGGTCAACTGAGGAAGGTGGCAGTTAAAAGTAAAACTCTTTTGAGGAATGGAAGGAGATGGGAGAAAAAAAGATAAATGGGGAAAATAGTATAGAGAAAAAGAAACAGATAATAACATAACTGTTTATATAAATGGGAGAACTCTCTCCTCAAAACAGAGGGGATAGCAGAATAGATTAAAAACCACAATCTTACAATTGTTGTTTGCAAGAAACACATTTAAAAACAGGGGGACTCACATAGGTAAAGGGAAAAGGCTGGAAGAGAATATATTGTGCTTTAGCTAAAGTTAAAAAAAAAAGCAAGGGTGGCAATCCTAATCTCAGACAAAGCAAAAGCAAAGATAAATCTCATAAAAAGATAATGAAGGACACTATATCCTG